>NC_137755.1:2500-5000 GCF_963264785.1 Psittacula echo
CCCTAACCCTAACCCTAACCCTAACCCTAACCCTAACCCTAACCCTAACCCTAACCCTAACCCTAACCCTAACCCTAACCCTAACCCTAACCCTAACCCTAACCCTAACCCTAACCCTAACCCTAACCCTAACCCTAACCCTAACCCTAACCCTAACCCTAACCCTAACCCTAACCCTAACCCTAACCCTAACCCTAACCCTAACCCTAACCCTAACCCTAACCCTAACCCTAACCCTAACCCTAACCCTAACCCTAACCCTAACCCTAACCCTAACCCTAACCCTAACCCTAACCCTAACCCTAACCCTAACCCTAACCCTAACCCTAACCCTAACCCTAACCCTAACCCTAACCCTAACCCTAACCCTAACCCTAACCCTAACCCTAACCCTAACCCTAACCCTAACCCTAACCCTAACCCTAACCCTAACCCTAACCCTAACCCTAACCCTAACCCTAACCCTAACCCTAACCCTAACCCTAACCCTAACCCTAACCCTAACCCTAACCCTAACCCTAACCCTAACCCTAACCCTAACCCTAACCCTAACCCTAACCCTAACCCTAACCCTAACCCTAACCCTAACCCTAACCCTAACCCTAACCCTAACCCTAACCCTAACCCTAACCCTAACCCTAACCCTAACCCTAACCCTAACCCTAACCCTAACCCTAACCCTAACCCTAACCCTAACCCTAACCCTAACCCTAACCCTAACCCTAACCCTAACCCTAACCCTAACCCTAACCCTAACCCTAACCCTAACCCTAACCCTAACCCTAACCCTAACCCTAACCCTAACCCTAACCCTAACCCTAACCCTAACCCTAACCCTAACCCTAACCCTAACCCTAACCCTAACCCTAACCCTAACCCTAACCCTAACCCTAACCCTAACCCTAACCCTAACCCTAACCCTAACCCTAACCCTAACCCTAACCCTAACCCTAACCCTAACCCTAACCCTAACCCTAACCCTAACCCTAACCCTAACCCTAACCCTAACCCTAACCCTAACCCTAACCCTAACCCTAACCCTAACCCTAACCCTAACCCTAACCCTAACCCTAACCCTAACCCTAACCCTAACCCTAACCCTAACCCTAACCCTAACCCTAACCCTAACCCTAACCCTAACCCTAACCCTAACCCTAACCCTAACCCTAACCCTAACCCTAACCCTAACCCTAACCCTAACCCTAACCCTAACCCTAACCCTAACCCTAACCCTAACCCTAACCCTAACCCTAACCCTAACCCTAACCCTAACCCTAACCCTAACCCTAACCCTAACCCTAACCCTAACCCTAACCCTAACCCTAACCCTAACCCTAACCCTAACCCTAACCCTAACCCTAACCCTAACCCTAACCCTAACCCTAACCCTAACCCTAACCCTAACCCTAACCCTAACCCTAACCCTAACCCTAACCCTAACCCTAACCCTAACCCTAACCCTAACCCTAACCCTAACCCTAACCCTAACCCTAACCCTAACCCTAACCCTAACCCTAACCCTAACCCTAACCCTAACCCTAACCCTAACCCTAACCCTAACCCTAACCCTAACCCTAACCCTAACCCTAACCCTAACCCTAACCCTAACCCTAACCCTAACCCTAACCCTAACCCTAACCCTAACCCTAACCCTAACCCTAACCCTAACCCTAACCCTAACCCTAACCCTAACCCTAACCCTAACCCTAACCCTAACCCTAACCCTAACCCTAACCCTAACCCTAACCCTAACCCTAACCCTAACCCTAACCCTAACCCTAACCCTAACCCTAACCCTAACCCTAACCCTAACCCTAACCCTAACCCTAACCCTAACCCTAACCCTAACCCTAACCCTAACCCTAACCCTAACCCTAACCCTAACCCTAACCCTAACCCTAACCCTAACCCTAACCCTAACCCTAACCCTAACCCTAACCCTAACCCTAACCCTAACCCTAACCCTAACCCTAACCCTAACCCTAACCCTAACCCTAACCCTAACCCTAACCCTAACCCTAACCCTAACCCTAACCCTAACCCTAACCCTAACCCTAACCCTAACCCTAACCCTAACCCTAACCCTAACCCTAACCCTAACCCTAACCCTAACCCTAACCCTAACCCTAACCCTAACCCTAACCCTAACCCTAACCCTAACCCTAACCCTAACCCTAACCCTAACCCTAACCCTAACCCTAACCCTAACCCTAACCCTAACCCTAACCCTAACCCTAACCCTAACCCTAACCCTAACCCTAACCCTAACCCTAACCCTAACCCTAACCCTAACCCTAACCCTAACCCTAACCCTAACCCTAACCCTAACCCTAACCCTAACCCTAACCCTAACCCTAACCCTAACCCTAACCCTAACCCTAACCCTAACCCTAACCCTAACCCTAACCCTAACCCTAACCCTAACCCTAACCCTAACCCTAACCCTAACCCTAACCCTAACCCTAACCCTAACCCTAACCCTAACCCTAACCCTAACCCT